>NC_041331.1:4637500-4647500 GCF_004354835.1 Perca flavescens
ATAATGACAATAAGAGTTCTGAAAGTTCAAAGGTTGAGGTTGATGGCATCTTTTTTCTGGCATCTATCCTTTCCCAAGGATATTAAGATTGAAGATTTATTTCTTAGGACGATGCACATTAATCAACATTTCTGTAAATGCATCAGTGTTAGCCAGTCGGCTAATTTTCAACTGTAGTCCTAGTTACCTAGAATGCATGTCTTTATGCACAATAATATTCTGATGACTTAAAGGAATCAGATGAAACTATATATTTTAAAACTTTTTGCATGGTCAAAAGTAACTTTTCTAATAATGTTTTTTATAATTATGGATGGATGAAAGGGAAACTGTAAATCAGTTTACAGGTATTGGGGAGTACTTGGCCTACTGCATGTAAACACAGTTGTATAAAGTGTTTTGTAGCTGCAGAGGGAGCTGCGTAATGCCCCATGTGACATCATTCGAGTCAGCGTAGGTTGGGATTGAAGACTACAAGTTTGGAAATGGAAAACATCTGGAGGTGTGGGGTTAGAAAGAAGTGAGCTTACCAGACTTCTGTAGCCGTCTCTTTATCTCTGCTTGAGGCTACATTAGCCGCTACATTTACTTTTCATTTTTTAAACTCTACATTGTGAATCCAACAGTAGTCACGCTACATTTAATTGTCAAGCGAATTTTAAGCGACCTTTTGAAATGTCGCAAAACAAAATGTGGGAATTAGGCGCTTTTCTGGTTTGAAAATGTTGGACTTAATGAGTCAAAATTCTGATAATACAAACATGACCACATGACCAGAAATGTAGACAGTGACAAATACGTCAAAATCCCCTCACAGCCTCACAGCTGTTCCTGGAGGCGTTCATGCATTCCTTTGATTATTAGTCTACAGGTCTAAAGGAGGCGATGAAGTGTCTGAAAACACAAATATTTGAAATCTTGGCGGGTTTAAGATGAGAGGAATGTCCTCTTGACTCCAAAAGTACTGACTTTGGTAATCACTGCAAATCACTCTGTTTGTTTGGAAACACAGTATGATAGAACGGACTGGATTGTGTGTTCAATTTTTTTTGTTTTTTTGTTTTGCATTTCTCCGATTGCGGCCAACTATGATAATCAATGGATTCCTATTTGCTAATGGCAATTCATACAGCCAAAATACTGCAAGTCACTTGATTAAGGTCTTAAACTGAAAAATGAACATTACTTACTAGCTTACTGACTAACATTGTCATTGTGTGGATTATTGGCTGTAGTCATTTGGGGATTTGAAGCTCTGGCAATGCCACCCTTACCCTAAACAACCAATATGCCTAATAACTATTTGTCTAACAGTGCACGCGAGGCAGCCATGTAGCAAGAATGCTAACAGTGGCAGATAATTACACTGAGGGGAAAACAAGAAGGCCTCACTGCACACACATCATTGTAAACAGCAGATCCCATGTTTTTTTCACCCATGACAAGAGTTGGAAGACAGTATAAACAGATACACTGTGTCAACGTTGCGTGTACATGTAGTTAATAACTTGCATTTTATTTGTGTGTTACAATATTCAGTACATGGGCAGTCAGTGGGTGGCATTAGGGTGGCTTATGATTATTGGTGGGAAAAAAGTGGTAGTCACATTAATACTTCACCCCAAGAGTTTAATGGAACGGTATGATTATTGGGAAGATGAATAGGCCTACCTGTTCAGACAGGATGCCATTTACTCTACATGCTCTGCCTAGATTGAATATCGCCAATGTCGGGCAGAAACCTTGTATCTCCATATTTCACCTTTTTTTTTCTTCATAAATAAGTGCTTGTTCACCCTTTACGTCGTAAACCTGTAGGTTTTACACATATTTAAACAGTGACGAGGCACTTTTTTTGGGGGGGGTAAAAAAGCTCAATAAAATGTTTGCAAATTAGCGCTTTTTCATTTACTGAAAACAATGGTTTGGGACATACATGGTTTACACTGCTGCAAAAACTTAAAAATAGCACATATGCGTGGATATAATTAGAGTTTGGGCACCATTGTCACCAGCATGAACAGATCAAGCTGCAGTCTAATCTAACATTTCAGTTTTTATGTCCAGAGGTTTTGTTTTTGTAACTGTTGGTCCATGAATCCTTGTAAAAACAGGAGATGTAAAAGTAAAGAAAAACAAGGGAAGGAAGAGGGATCAACAACACACTCTATGCCTCCTTCGCAAAACTCCTTCCACTTTCCTGTAACCATTTTAAATAACAGTTACATTTAGGTTTTTTTTATTTTTTTTTATTTTGTATGTTCCCTCCTCCCCTCCCCTCCCCTCTCACTCTTCCCAGGTTTCTATAGAGCCGAGGCAGACGTGGTGATTTATTGTGGCCATCCATCTCTGGTACTCATCCATCACCGGCCGGTTGCTAGGCGATCATGGCAGCAGCTGTTTGCTTTTGAGTTCAACAGAGGGGCCGTCAGTCAGCGGCGGCAGGTGAAAAGCATTACGAGCGCGCCGTTGTCACGCCGAATAATTAATCAAAGGCGGGAAAGATAATTAAAAAGATATGACCCTTGCTGGTACTTGGTCCTGGGCTCGCCCAGGAAGGGAGGGGAGGAGGGGAGGAGGGAGAAGGGAAAAACAGAAAAGGTGAGAAAAGAAGAGGACTGTTTGTCACTGCTTCTTTGCATTATCACTGCTAAATGGTTCTAGTGTCTTTCAGATTCTACCTTGCTTTTAAAGCCTAGTCCAGACCAAAGATCCGAGTTCAAACTTGCAACCACTTGCGACGCGCCATTCTGTAACAATGTGATGCGACTAGGCGATGCATTATCTTGGTAGTGACGACTCTTTGTACTTCTGTTCTAACTTCCAACTTTTAGGCTTTTTTGTAGCTGGATATATCATCTGAAATATATGACTTTGCGAGCTGACTTTGCAATTTGGCTGTTGAAACAGCTGACGTCCCTTACGTTCTAAAACCAGCCAGCAAATCTTTGGTCTGAACTAGGCTTAACAATGACGTGATGGCTGCAGAACCCTGCCGTATATCTTTGGACCCCTCCCCTCCCTCCCTCAAACACTCGTGGAGGAGTGGAATGAGTGAGTGCTGATAAAACAGGCTCTCCTGTTAGTCAGTGGCGCTACTCCATTTAATTAGGAGGAGATGGGATGGAAAAAGGAGTGAAAGGAATGTCTAAAAAGGCCTGGCAGAGAGAATGAAAGAGCCCTTAAAAACTGGTGCGGTGGATTCATTGTCACCTCCAGTTGCACTCGCACTTGGACGCAGAGGCCAGACCGAGTGCTAATCACCTGCTCTGCCAGTGTTTCCTAGATTGTTTTTGTGCACAGTTTTACCAGGAGGGAGAAGAAAAGAGAGGAGAGAATGCAGGACAGAGTTTTGAAGTCAGATAGTCTTTATCGACGACGTTTCACCTCGGGGATTGTTCAGGTGCCACCGGAAATTACGCCGGATTTTGGCGTTCTAACCTGCAGTGAATTTGTGAGGACTGTGGTTAACTGCTCCTCAGATCTCTGCAGGGTAAATCCAGACAGCTAGCTAGACTATCTGTCCAATCTGAGTTTTCTGTTGCACGACTAAAACAACCTTTGAACGTACACATGTTCCACCAAAACAAGTTCCTTCCCGAGGCTATTTTGCAGAGGCACTGTTGCTCCGTCCAGCGCTCAGCACCGCCCAAGATGATTGTGATTGGTTTATAGAAATGCCAATAAACCAGAGTTTTTCTCCCATCCTGGAATGCTGTGTTAGACTAACCAGACCTTCCTCCGCAGCGCTGGGGAAGAAAGGTCTGGCAATGTTGGACAAGATGTCAGATTCAGACAGCGGTGGTCAGTGTGCTTCTTAAACCGAAGTCTTTGTCGAACAGCATCGAAACACAACTTTTTAAAACTTCTTTCCCTAACTACCCCCTTCACCCTTTGTTATTAACAAGTGCAAAATCGCTGTCCAAAGTCTGTCCAAAAGTGTGCACTCTTTGTCCCCATTTAAAGAAAAATCATCACGTCACACCCTTACTTCTGACTTCTGATGGCAAGCCTTTCACCCCGGAACATCAAGAAACCCTTTTGCCTTCTGATGTGGTCAGAAAACATGCCATACACTCTGTGTCATTTAGTAGATAGACCCTTCAGCCTAATTTTCTTCTTGTCACTTATCTTATCTGGAAAAGTTCTAAATGAATCCATTAAACATACTGTCTATGCAAATCTATTAAAATGGGAATCATTCTAAGATCATTAACCTGTCCATACATGTTTCTGGTGTGCACGAGTGAGTGTGTGTGTCTGTGTGTGGGTGTGTGTGTTCATGCGTACACACGCTCATCTCAGCCTTCATATGTGCATTTCCATCAGCGTTGAAGTATCAGACAGGATCTCTATTCTTCTCCTCGGTGTCACATCTTTGATCTCCCAAGCCGAGTCCCCGTGTGTTTTGACGTCCCTCATTTTCTCACCACCATTTGTTATCTGGAGTTTATACAGAGCTAGCACACCGGTGGAACCAAACGTTCTGTGCACCTAACAAGCCAGGCTTTGAGACATAACAACAGCATGGGAGAGAAACACACAGACGGACAGAAGTAGACAAACACACACGCACACTTACAGGAAAACACAAAGAGATTATCTTGTATTTCGCATAACAGGCTCATTTTAGGATGTCTGAAATGGTCTTGCGGGGCTGGCAGATAATTTATACTTTCCTGGTTTTTGCGAAATAAAAGTTTTTTTTTTTTTTAAGAATTAAAAGACATTTGCTTGAAACAGGAGATTGCATTACTGTATGAAATATCTGTAGGATATCAAAACTCAAATTTCAGACTTGATCATTGATCTGTGTTTATTGAAAAAAAAAGTAATTGAGAAAGAAATTAAAGATATGATTCACCCAAAAAAACAATGTTTGTATTAATTACTAATCGTCTTTTACTTTGAATGCCACATGAAAGAAGGGGTTCTGCCCACACAGAGAACAGCCCATTACTTTAAGACAGTGTTGTATGAGGGGTTGTTGTAGCCTTCGTGTTGCTAGGCTAGCTAGTTTCCATCTGTCTGTCTGCAGTGCGTCTGCTAGAGTTACTCAGATTTATTAAGTGTCTATTAAGTCCAGTTTCATTTACTTTACAGGATTGCTGTGCTGGTTAAGGTTACCTTGTTGTCTTAGTTTAAAATAAATAAGTCTCTTTAAGAATGAAAAGTAGAAAGTGTCTCCCGACATTTTTAGCAATGGGCCAGGAACAGAATGGTCAAGAAGTGAGCTGTCATAAAATGTCATGTTAAAAGAATGAGAAAGTCTTTCTGTGGTCCAAGAAAGGGTCACTTACAGGAACTTGACAGGGAGGTGTGTGAAAAACGAAATGGAGTTGAATGAAGCATATTAGCAGAGCTGTTGTTGAGCTTTTCTTACTGTACAGATGGGACAATTAAATTCGGAAAGACCAATAGGCTATTGTTTTCATCTTTACTGTGTCTTATTTACTGGAATAACCCAATAACTCAGTTAAAAATAATTTATTGTTAATATTTTTTTTAACACTATATAGGATGGTCTGCATACCTTGTTTCATATATTTCCTAATCCAAAAACAAGCATTTCCAAAAGAAGTGTAGTGTAGATAGGTATGAAGGAATGGGGACAGATAAGACTCAACAGATTGGCAGATGCTTACCCATCTACTTAGGAAGGAAAGAGAGAGAGAGAGAGAAAGAAAGATATTTAAAATAAAAAGAAAATACACAGAGCAGGGGAAGGGAGACAGGTTGGAGACGGAGAGAGCAGCAGAGATGGAAGCAGGAAACATAGCATCAGTCAGCATTTAACAGTTTGCTTTCTACCTTTTCTGCCACTCTTCCATTTATTTAGCCTCAAGCCTTGCCCCAGGTTATATCCAGTCTCACTGAACTCTCTCTCACACACACACACACACACACACACACACACACACACACACACACACACACACACACACACACACACACACACACACACACATTCTGCCTTGTAGACATCACACAAGCCAGCGACATAAATGAAAGTCTTTGTTTTGATTGAACTAAGTGAAAGAACACAGGCTATTTAAAGACACATTGGCATGCAGAATCACAAGCAATCCACAGTTGGGGGAACATAAAGAGAAAGGAGGGGTGTGTGCGTGTGTGTGTGTTTGTGTGTGTTTGTGTGTGTGTGTGTGTGTGTGCGCGTGTGTGCGTGTGTGCCTGTCATTAGCACTCATAACCCAATCAATAGACACTTGATTGGTTAACATGAAGCTATTGATTCATCGACCATTATAAGCTTGGGTGTTAAACGCCTCCCCCATGCACAGCTACAACTTCTACTGTATGAGTAGAATCTACTCCGGAGCACTTATATCTGAAGGCCAGGGAAGAGATTACACTCACAGTGATGTTTTACTTTTACACTTCTCTTCTGATCGATGAAAAATCTACCTCTAGAGAGGACCGTCCCTGAATGAAATACTATCTGGGCGTACTAAGACCAAGTGTCTGAGGAATCTATTAATTGTTGAGCATTCCTGAAATCGTACCTGTCATGATTTAACCAACACGGTGTGTTAAATAAGTCCCTTATGTCACATGTCATCATTTCGCTGGCTGTCCTGTATACATCGTCACCACATGGCTTAAGCCAAAGCAACCATTACATATCTCGGGCCAAGAATTCCAGGAATTAAGACTGATGGATTCGTCCACTCTGACTTTTATAATGGGAAGCTGAAGCTGTATCACTCTGGAATGAAAGCGAAATGAGATATCCATAATTTGAAGGAAAAAAGAAAAACAACCTAAAATGATTGCTGGACTCAAAGTTAAACTCACTGTGAAATGTTATTGAAATTGCGGAGCATCTCGAGGCTTCGACTCAAAGTTGGTAACTTCATAGCGGATGTAAATATTTGTATATTAAAATTAATGAGCATTGCCAATGAGATCGTTTTGTTTAGTCGTGCACAAAGCATAAAATTAAAAACTCGTAGGCATCTTTGAAAGATAGAAGCTATGTCAAATCCATGTTTCTTTTTTTCACTAGATTAGGTTCGGGGTTTGAATGAAACATCTTGTTCCTAAACATCTGCAACATCACATGCTAAAATACAAAACCGTTTATGTAATTTTTTCACATCCCTTCAATTTGACCTCATTCAAAGACCCAAAATTGTCTCCTTTTTGTGCTTGTGCATATTAAAAAGCTGTCTGGTCAAATTTGTCGGCATCTCGCTAGATAAATGTGACCCATTGTTTTGTTCCCAGTGCCCAGGGTGATGGGCTACAAATGTAGCTTTGTGTGGTGTGTGATTTTTCCTTCTCTCTCTCTCACACAGATAATGTGATCAAGCCTGGAAAAAGCTCCTTTACTTTTGTACTGGAAGTATTTTTAGTTAAACACCACGAGATGGGGGGGCTTTTGTTAAAGTCTGGCTGCAGGATTTAATTAAAAACACACACAAGGGTTCAATGTACTTTTCTAAATAAACCTGGATATGAACTGATTTTTATAAACAGCAGCGACTGTGTTAGTGCGTGCGTGTGTGCTTGTGCGTGTGTGTGTGTGTGTATGTGTGTGTGATAGAGAGAGAAAAAGAAAGAAAAGTTTGGCACTTCCTGTCAAAGCGGAAACAACGTTACACATATAGTTCTGACAAGACTCAATGTTTATGGATTCCACAGGCCTGATACAAATCCATAACAGCACACACACACACACACACACACACACACACAGAGGGCCTGCATGTGTGTGTGTGTGTGTGTGTGTGTGTGTGTGTGTGTGTGTGTGTGTGTGTGTGTGAGTTACGTTGTAAATCACACTAATCAATTGTGGCCTGTGTCAAGGCGTGCCAGACGTGGAGAACGGTCTGTTTTTCATTGGAGGGGATGTGTGTGTACGTGTTTGTGCATATGTGTATGCGTGCAGCTGCCCCATGATGTCCTCAACACAGCTGTCACAAATCACAGCTATGTGTCTCCAACATCACATTTACTGTATGTATTAAGGGGCTGACTTGGTCACACATCCACACACACACACATAATGTGGACAACGTGATGTCAGCTTTTCTTCATGTTTTACAATGAACATCTAATCACCATCTGTCTATCGTCATCAGGGGTTTAATGTAGCCTACCTACAGTTAGTCTTGCGAAAATAAAATCCAGGCTTACATGCCCACTTTTAAATGTGTATGTTTACAGCAATGTCCTGTAGGTAATAATATAGTAAAATGTCTCTTTTCCAGAAAGAAAACTAAATGTTTACACCGTCTGTAGACTTGCCACCCTTAGAAACGGGAGATATTTATATAGTCCGCTCAGCTCGTAGAACCCCTCAGCTTAGCTACGAGCCAGAAGCTAACGCTATGCTAGCAAGATCCGAAAGTCAAAAACATTGTGTACAGTTGGAAATCAGTAAAAATAATGTGACGGTGTGTGTTTAACAACAAGACAAGCTAGGTATCCAGCCATGTCATTGTCCCCAAAACAATGTAAGGATTTTTACGAACTATTTTATCCGCGATGTGTAATGTTAGCATACTGTTTGCCGCAGCTTGAAGTAGTGACCTGAACAGTGAACGGAATGTGAGATAACATTATTCGCTGTAAAACAAAGTCAGTTCAGAGGGGCAGTGTAACTTACTTCTTGCAGCTGGTGTAATGCCGTGTTCTATTTACCTCGGAACTCAGAAGCCGCAACTGGGAATGACGTCATACCCGAGTGGAATGCGTTCTATTTAAAAGTCGGATTTTCATTTTTTCATTATAGCCCTAGCCCGGTTAGCAATTGTTAGCAACCAGTTGATAACAACGCATTACGTCGTTATTTGTGCATGCAAACAACATGTCCACAGATAGAAGTGTGACATGCCTGTGTGAACAACTGATTTAGTGACACAAATAAGACAGAAGTGCTTATAACTTTATGTTACTGCAGCTTTCACAACTGTTGATACAGGGGGCAGCAATGTTGGATTTTGAACTCGGGCTACTGCGAGGTTGTACGAGTTACGAGCTCGTAAAGGTCAGGGGGCATGTTTCCAACTTTGACCTCGTAAAAAACGAGTTCCGAGGTAAATAGAACGCGGCGTTAGCGCCATCCTGTGGTGTTCAGAGGACGAGGCACTGAAGTACCACACGGTGTTGGTAATAACGGATTCACATTTCCTTTTTAGAACGGTAAACAGTCAGTTTCACCGGAACGCCTTTAGTAGTTGTACTATAACACTTTTTTTTATGGACGCTCTGAAGCCAATCAGAATTGAGTATTCACCCAGACCATGGTATAAAAAGAAATAAAGTATGTCAAAGTATATTATTATTGCAGAATGCATAAAAAGAAGAAAAAAAAGATATGCAAACATTTATTGTAAATATTTTAAAGACAGGAAGAGCACATTTTCATTCAACCCATCTTAATATGTCTTGAGCTCTTTTATCTCTTCTTGCATTTGTTTGTGTGGTTTCATGTCTATGTATTACCTTAAGGCTTGGTTGCCATGACAGCACTCTGAGGTTGCGTAGTTAGACAGGGCTTTGTTGACCTTCGTCCTCTACCTGTAGCCTGGGTGATATGTCTTGTGGGCTCACACACACACACACACACACACACACACACACGCATAGAATCACACACACACATCACTAGTACCATTTTGACATTGTTTGCCTGACATAAAAGACCTTTCTTCTCTTTCTTGCTAGTCTTCAGAGCTAATTACATGATTAAAAATGGCGGTCTCCTTCCTGACATAATTCATTGCCATCTGTGTATTTACTGCCCTGCTTGAAAAACACACACACACACACACACACACACACACACACACACACACACACAAATCCAGTGCTTTGAAACTAAAAACCCATCTTTCCCCCTGACAAACGTGCACACTCAGACACACTGCACCCTGTGGCCAAGAGGAAAGGTGTTGATGGCTTGCGAGCGCCAGAGATCCATCATGAGACATGTCATGTGCTAACAACACGCTAACTACAAATCAAAGCCGAG